>NW_021637415.1:0-26493 GCF_004799145.2 Neltuma alba
ATTAATGCTTTCCAAGTGTCAAGCTACCAATGGAGAGGATCCTGACTTTGAAATTTAATTACATTATGATTTAAGTTATCTAAGAGGAAAATTCAAGAAGGAGTAGGCACTTGACACTTGGCATCTCATTAATGTGGGAATAGACGAGTATAAACAATCATACTCATCTGTTCCAATTAGAATAGACAAGTATGATCACTTCATACTTATCTGTTCTAGTTGGAACAGACAAGTATGAAGTGATCATATTCATCTATTATGAACAGATGAGTATGTTTTCTCCCTATCTACGTCTCTTCTGTCAACGTCCCCTATGAAACAGACGAAAAAAATGACTCCAGAATAGACAAAAATGATTTTTTTTTTGTAGTGGTAGTGTATGTCTAATCTACTTTTAGTGGATTAGGCCCAACTCCATAAGGTGCAGGGTCCAAAATAATTAACTAAGAGTTTGGGGTTATTATTCATAAAATGTCCTTTATTCATCCAAATAATAGGAGGGAACAGTTAATAGCATGTAGTTTTTGAATGAAAAATTGTAGAGTGGTTATAAGACTATGTGTGTGCATGACATAAGGCACTTTTGACATTTTTTCCCTCTATACTATTTTCTCTCTTCCCTTTGCTCCATAATGCACTTGCGATATAATAATATTCTTACTCCTCTTTGTGATCGAAATGTCCGGTAGCCAAAAGTTCCTAAATCCCTCACATACTAATTCCTTCAATAAATTTATATACCTTCATCTAACAGTTCTATTGGTCATTTGTATTGTTTCTTTTCTTTTTCATGCTAGTATCATTGATAAACAATTGGTGCTTGTAGCAACATCATTCATCTAGGCCCCTCACCTTTTCATCATTAATATATTGATCTAGGTTTGAATTCTCTTATTAAAGAGAATATATTCAAGAGATGGGATATACGACTCCAGTTAACAGAGATTGACCTTAGTGAGGACATGTATCAACAAAATTGAAGAATAAATGAAGATCAGTCCTAACAAACATAACAGAGAACACGAAGAACAAATGGTGGCTGGCAAGCTAACAACTACATGGGTTAAAGGTTCTCGAGAGCTAAGGATGGAGGAAGAAGAGAAGCAATTGAAGACTTAAGTTAGAGGAGACCAAAGCAAAGCAAAGAAAGGGGGAACGAAATAGGACACCAATAAATAAATTCTTTTTTTTTTTTGCATCCATTTTTTTAGAACATACATGAAAGTAAGACTTTTTACATCTGTTTAACAAAAAAACAAACGTAGAATTTCTAATCTACGCCTATTCTAAAGAGATAGACGTAAAAACTCAATTTAGAAGTTTAAAAAAAATATCAATGTTTATATTTATTATGTTTGTTTTTTAGTGACATATATTTCTCTATTTTTTTGGGTAGTAATCATCCTTTTCTCATAAAGAAACATATAGATTACAAATTTTCGATACAATTAAAGATAAAAAGGATACTTTCACGACCTAATCTTTGTGTTCCATGCATAGAGCTTTTGTAAAGTGGGTATGAAGTAATTAAAATGCATGATCAACTCATATTGCCGGGGGTGACACGGACTCTCGTTCCTTAAACAATTATGTGTTCAACCAAGGTCTGCTCTTTGCCCTTCATACAATGTTCTCAACAAAGAATAAGTTAGATAAAAAATTAAGAGAAAATGTAAAACAAAATAAAATTAAATGAAGATAAACTGAAACCTAATTATATCACCCAAAAAAAAAAAAACTGAAACCCAACTACAAGTCGTTTATTTATCTTTGTCTAACATAAATTCAAAAAGAAACTCAGAATTAATAGGCATTAATTTTAAGATAAACCAACATTCCTCATTATTTCATTAGGAGTTGCGAAATCAATGACGTGTCAGTGATAAAAATAACAGCTTCATCACTCTCTCTTATTAACCTTCTTCGCTAAATATCTCTCTCAAGGGAAACAAGAACAGCTATTGCAAGATACTTCAATTACTCATATTCATGTCTTTGTTTAGACCTACCTTCTCAAATGAGTTCAACAAATCAGACATCGATGAGCTTAGGTGGGTGATTCACATCCGGCAAACCCTAGAAGAAGAGCTTGACGAAGAAGATGATGGCGAATTCCTTGAGTCTATTTTCAACGTTCCCAAGTCCCTTATGACCATTGATCCAGATTCTTATATCCCGAAACAGGTTTTAATATATATTTTCTCAATGATCTTAAAGTGAATCCACATTTTTTTCCCTAATAAATTTATCAATTTTCCATTTTAATCTTTCGAAATTACTCCCTGTCGTAGGCCATTGAGTAATTTTCTTAATAGTTTAGCTTCTTGTTCTTCTTTTCCTTTTATATATATACTGCCATGAATTCAACTGATTTTATTGTCTGGGACATTATTTTTAGGAGGAACCAAACATGATTATTATAATATTTTTCAAATTTAATTGGCATTGACTCAAGGTTTATTTATCCCGTTTTGGTAAAACTGATCAAACTTAATTCAATATGTATTTAATTATATATATTGAAAGAGAATAACGTAACAAAAGTATTGTTAAATAAGTTGCACAACTTAACATTTAAATCTAATCAAGTCAATATAAAGTTATTATAATCACAAACTGAATCAAAATTGGTAATTAATAATACTCATTAATCAAAATTATAGTCATATGCAGGATGATACTTTCTATATAACATTTTATAAGACAAAAATAATTCTAATACGATGCCATTTTGTGCTAACAACTGAAAAATAATAGTAAAATTTATGAACCGATCAAACTAACAATCTAACCCCTTTTTCTAATTGTATTTTTTATCAGTTCTAAAAATAATTTATTCTGTATATGAGCATTTTAGACCAGTTCAAGCATCAGTTTACTGATTTTTTAATTGAATTGACCAACTATATTCCACCGTTTTCTAGATTTGACACTTGATCATAAGGAAGAAATCGTATCTGTAAGTATGATCAACTTATTTATCTTTGTGAATTTATACTTTTAACAGATTGCAATTGGTCCTTACCATTGTTGGCGTCCACAGCTGAGGGATACGGAGAGGGCCAAACTTGCTGCAACAAAAAGACTTCAAAAGAAGCTTCAGATTAGCCTCAACTTAGAACATCTTGTTGACCAACTGAGAAAATATGAGCATAGGATTAGAGCCTATTACCACAAGTACTTAAATTTCAATGGCGAAACCTTAGTGTGGATGATGGTTATTGATGCCTCCTTCCTCCTTGAGTTTCTTCAAGAAGGAAGAGTGATGGATTATGGTTGGAGGAAATTAGGTCATAATGAAATCCTAAGGGACATACTAATGCTTGAGAATCAGATCCCATTATTTGTTTTGAGAAAAGTTTTAGAGTTGAAATTATCATCAATAGAATCAGCGGATGATATGCTTCTTGCTATGTTGATAGGGTTCTTTAAAGAAATTTCCCCTTTTAAGACTATTAAAGAAAATTTCCCAGAGATCTATCAGGTTTCGCAATTTGCACATTTGTTAGATTTCTTGTACAATATGACTGTGCCCAAATTAGAAGAACAGCCAAATATGATTGACTTTGACGACCATAATAGAGACATGGAAGGAAATGAAAAATCCATTGTGAGATATGCCTGTAAGATTTGGAGGATGGCTTCAAAATTAACCAAGTCTTCAATAAGTTTCATTCAGAAGGTATTATTAGACTTCTTTTTCACATTAATTAAATCTATATACAGGTGTATCAACTTATGTCAGATTTCTCTAACCCTAGGGAATGAAACATTTCAATGAGCTCAATTTAAAAAAATTAGCAAGTGGGTTTATAAAGTTTTAGTAATGAAAATATGTAAGATAAAATAATAAGAAAAACTAATTAAAAGTGTTTAATACCACTTCTCCAAATTTTCAAATCAAGCTCATTAAAATTTTTTTCCCCTCCGTTTTCCTCATACCAAACAAATTATAAATGTGCTCCCTGATAGACCACCTGGTTTGGAGTCCGTTTTGCATTTAGATCATCTGTGGGTACTATGAATTAATGTAATCTTGTACAATAGATTTGTATGTGTGACTTTGATCGAGTTTAATTCAGAGATTAATTTAGTTATTTTCTTCAGGTACTGTTATACAAGCCAATGAAGATCATAATTTGTTTGCCTTTGACAATCATTTGTAACCTTCCAGTGATTGGAATGATAAAACACTCTTTGGAATACTTGTTTTTCTCAGAAGAGAAAGAGCAACAAAAACCCGAAATTGTCGATCTCAAACAACCACCATTGATGGAGGAAATCGTTATCCCTTGTGTTACAGAACTCTCAAACTCTGGAATTTGCTTCTCACCCACTAATGGAGCAATTCAAAGCATCAGATTCGATGCAGAAACAACCACACTGCACCTTCCCACAATAGCCATAGACATCAACAGTCAAGTGTTGCTCAGAAACTTGGTTGCTTATGAAGCATCAATTGCATGTGGGCCACTTGTTTTCACAAGATACACAGAATTTATGAATGGGATTATAGATTCTGGGGAAGATGCCAAGATACTGAGAGAAAAAGGGATTGTTCTGAACCACCTGAATAGTGATGAACAAGTGGCTAACCTATGGAATGGGATGGGTAGATCCATTGAATTGACAAAAGTACCATTCTTGGACAAGGTCATTGAAGATGTGAACGAGTACTATAATGGTAGGATGAGCGTTAAAGCTTGGAGATTTATGAAGCTTTATGTGTTTGATTCATGGCAGTGTCTGACATTTCTAGTTGTCGTATTCATATTTATCTTGATGTTCTTGCAAGCTTTCTGCTCTTTCTATGGATGCAATCGCAGAAATCATGTTAAGGCTAGGTGATTCGATAGTGGAATACAATACTTTCTCCAAAGCATAAAGTTCTACAGTGTATAGCGGTTGGACTTGGTTGTGTGATCTGGTTTTGCTGGATTTTAGATCCGGCTTTGATGAGCCGGGTTATTTAATAAGAGTTTTTCATCTGGGGTCACTTATTATGGTACTCTTTCAGTCTTAAATATAAGACCTATTTTGTAGTATAATTTATACTACAAAATGAGTCTTATAAAATTTAGGACCAAAGGAATATTTTGTTTGCTTAAGAGCTACCTTTGACCCAAAACTAACTCTTAAATAATTAAAAATTTAAAAACTTACTTATAATATTTTTGGGTTAATATTTACTCAGTAAAATAGAATTATTTCTAAACTTTGAAAAAATATAACTAATTCTATAAAATTCGAAAGCAAGTCATTCAAAGTTAAAGCATTTGAAAAATCCTGTCCAATTTTTCCAAAAAAATTATTTTCTCAAAATTATAGAAACTTTAATAAGTTACTTTTTCATATGTTCTGGGTCTTCTTAAAGAATCCACAACTTTTTATGTGACCGTTTAAATCCATAACTTTTCATTTTCACAATCTCAAAACTAATATATAATAAAATACGTAACTGGCTATCGCTATCACATGCATAATTACATCCCATATACAATAAAACAAGACTTATACATAACCTCCATAAATATTTTCTTTAAGCACATAATGTGAAAAAATGGATATTTCCCAAGTTATCTGAACTGAAAATGTATGGGTCCTATGACCTGTCTCAAACCTAGCATCACCTTGAGGCAAGGATTAGTTTTGAGTTGTCTAAGCGAATATCTATGCTTATACCCCAAAGCTATTTCCCATATTCAACTCCAATCATGTGCCTCCTCATGGTACACATTAGGACAATCAGAATTTTGCATTTAAATGAGACGGCTTCATCTAGCACAAATCATATCAAAATCTATATCCCTGTTCACTAATAGACTTCGATCTTATCATAAAATATGATCCCAGCTCTTTAAGTCTATATATCTTGGATTAGTTAAGATTGCACAGATCATTCTGAAAAATGTTTGTATGCCACTTGAGTCCTAATGACTCACCTCAAGGTAAGTTGTTAACACGGAAACATATTCTTATCGTCCTCATCTTGAGCTGATGTTCTGTCAACCCAAGTTGCAAACTTAAATCTCTTGTTATTCCTTAATGCAACTAGAATCAATATAAAGTAATATGCTTCATATATGGATAAGCATGCTCCTAGTGTCGTCCAACCAAAGATCAATCTCTATATCTCATCTATCAAATATATTCTCTTAATTAGTTCAACTCTAGTACATATAACTGAGTGATAAGCGTCGTTCTGCAACGGATTTTTAACTTGTGTGGAAAATCTCGAGTTTACATACTAAGAATCAAGGCCATTTAACTGATTTCATCTGATTCTTCATTGATTGATTTTTTATTGTTGAAACTAGGGTACAGGTTTTAGTGCATTTTCTTTTATATTTCGTTGGCTTAGAGTATATATTCCCTATACCATATCCAATACAGAATTACAATATACGAAATTCATCAAATCTGCCTCCCTACTCTCATGGTATCAAAGCAAGACGGGGAGGTTTACCCAAATTTCTAATTATCAACCTACCAAATGATGCCTAATGAAGAACCTAGTGAGTCGATTAAGTCGACCATGGCTTCGGATCAATCAAACTCACCACCAAGACACAGGCGATGACTGTCACATCCTGCAGAAATTGACCATGACTGTCACATCCTGTAGAAATTGACCCTGGTAATGGAAATGAAAAATTAAGTCAGGGGCCAATATGGAAGGTAGACTGGTTGAAAAAGCCAGGTATGACATAAAATTCAAATAAGGTCCAAACTGATATTTTTGAAATTATTGATCTAGGAAGGGCAAAATGGGAAACTATGAGAAAAATTCCAGAAAATTCCCGAAAAATGGTAAAAAGGTAAGTTAGAGGTTTTGAAACCTCAATGAAGGCTCTAAAAGTGAAAATAGTATGAAAATAGATTATTTCGAAATTTCCTGGAAACAATCGTTTTTCGAGAAAAATAATAAAAAATAGGAAGAAAATAATTATTTTAAATAGTTAGAAGCCTCAATAATTTCATAAAAAATATGGAATAATTATCTAAATAACTATTGGGATTTATAAAATTGATTTCATGCCTTGAAGGTACAAGAATTTTTTTTTCGGAATTTATTTGTAGCAGACTTACCGATAAAGCCTTAGTCGAAGAAAATTCAAAATAAATGGTTACAGGTGGAGAAAAATCCTAAATATTTTAAAATCATATTCTTATATTAAAATGGGATTTTTCATAGAGAGAAATGAAATTTTGGAGGTCTAAAGAAATTGTGAAAAGTTACAAGTGAATAATAACCGATAAACTGCATTTTTGTTTGAAATTAATATTTATGAGCGGCTCCATTTTTCTTTCTTTTTGGGTCAGATTTGGACTTCATTATATGCCAAGAAAAGTCTAAAATTTTGTGCAAAATATTGGCCCAATAATTAAATGGATTTAAGCCTAATTTCAGTTAAAATATCAGTAGGAATATTCTAGAGACTGGACACATGGTATGATCTGAAATTTTAGGGCATTGGATCGCAACCACTTGGCCATTTTGTTAGCCAAATTTTGGCCATTGATGGGGAGGAAAGGTCATATTTTTTTGTCTATAAATACCCCCTCATATTGCAATAATTCGGCCAAAAATAGAAAGGTATAAGGGAGGTGCTACCAAACAAAATTCTTGACTTTGGAAGAGAGTCTCCAAATATGCAATTGAAGTAGAAAATATCAAGCTTTGATCAAGGCTTGATTGAGGTAAGTTTAAGCTTTGTTCTGGCTAAGATTAAAGCTTGTTTTAGTTGGAAATTCGAGTTGTTTTTCAAGGTTGCATGCTGTCCAAAATTCAGTTGACATGAAGAATGATTAGGGAAGGATAGAAACCATGATTTAAGGCTTGGAATTACATGTTTAATTGATGTTTGGATTGAATTTTAGAAGAAAACAAAGATAGGGTTCTAAATGGTTCAATTCGGCCACTATGTTATCTTGGGGTAGGAGATTGTCTCAAGGTATTTTGATGATTCCAATAAATTCAAAAGGTGTTTTTGTGCAGGGAAACACTAAGGAAAAGTGTTTGAAATCATTGAAATCAAAAATAGAATGTTTGGAATATATACTACCCTATTCGGCCAAGTCTAATTGAAGGGGAAGGAGTGTGATTTCGTAAAATCTGATTTGATATTTGGATTCTATATGAAAATTTGTGTAGGAGTGGACCAAGAGGTTTATGGAAACAAAGAGGGAGTAATTATGTCAAAAATCAAAGAAAAATGGGTTTAATTAAGTTTAATGTCAAGCATTAGTGTATATGCTTGAATTATTGATAAATTAGAATGTGTTTATATATGAATTGATAGGTTTTGTGGAGAAGAATCAAGGAAAACACTGACCCCTTAAAGAGGCCAAATTATACTAAGTGAACAAGGTAGCATTGAACTTATAATTTGATTGTTTATCTTGCTTGCTTAATGTGTTTATATTTATTGCTTTGAAGTAATAGATTTATGTTGTGGCAATTGTTAAATTTATGACAATTGAATTGCTTTGGCCAAATGCATAATATTATGACAATGTGAGTATGTTCTTGCTTCTTTTCTTGGCATGATGCATGACATGATTTTATGTGACTTAAGAATGTCTTGAAGTTTTATAACATATCACATTGTGTATAGCTTGATTGACATGATAATTATAGTTCATTGCTACTGAGATTTCTATGAAATCCCACTCCCTCAATGTATAAACATTAATAGGAATCCCAGGTGGTGCTACTAAGGGCAAGGAGAAAGGAAAGGGATTCACTTGGAGGACGAGGAAGTATATTGTTATAAAAATGATGTTTTGTAATTATATACATTATTATGTATTGTTGTAAACTATATTGAAATATTATATCAATGATCATGGATATTTTCATATGAGTAATTGATCAAGGATTTATGTGTGAGCATAAGTCACATGATTGGAAAGGTTATGTGAAAGGAAAAGAAAAGAAAAAGATCAAAAATTGCAAAAAGGGGGGGTCAAGGTTGACTTTTTGGGAATAAAGTTTGACCAATTTGATTATGAGCAATTGGATGAATCTGGATCTAAAATTTGACTTGTTTATTGTCACATCCAGTAATATGGCATTTAGGAATAGGGATATTCCTAAATATTTAAGGGTAAAAAATGACAAGGAGAAATAGAAGAATTTTGGTAGAAAATAATTATTATGGTTTTCCAAGCCAATTATGGAAATTTGACTAATTAAGGAAAATTAGTCAAAATTAATTATGGAAAAATATTTCCAAGCCTCATAAAATTAGGAAAAAATAAGGACAATATTCCTTGAGAATTGTATGGGATTATAAAATTGGTTTTATGACCAAATTACCCTTAGAGAAATTACAAAGGAATTTAAGGGCAATTTAAGCTAGTTTAAGGTCCTTTATTTGGAAAATTCCAAATAAATAATTGGAAGGAGAATAAAATCCCAAGAAAATTTTTATGATGTTCCAAGGAATTATAAGAGATTATGGAATTAAAAGAAGGCCCTCAAGTATCCAAGATTTTTTCCAATTTCTCTGAAAAGTGGAAAAATCACTAAAGAGAAGGAAATTAGTTTTCCTTTTTATTTAATTATTGGGAAATTAAATTTGAGACAAAGAGGGAAATTTTGGAAAGATAAAAATGAGGAGAATAATTTATGAATCTGATAGAAAATAATCACAGAGGCCAGAACACTGTAATTATATAAAATAAGTTAAACCCGGAGTAAAAGTGCACTGATAAAGCAAGACTAGAGTCTTGCAATTCAAATGATTCATATTTAGCCATGTGTCAAGCCCCTAATGGAGAGGATTTAAAGCTTTCCAAGTGTCAAGCCTCAAGTGGAGGAGAGTTTGACTTTTGGAAATTAATTACATTATGATTTAAGTTAATTAAGAGAGAGGATTAAGACTAAGTAAGCTTTTGACACATGGCATAGCATTAATGTTGGTTGGTGAGATATTTTTGGTGCCTTGATTGAGCTTTTCCTCCCCCATAATCAGATTACATTTCGGCTTAAGAGAAAAGAGAGAGAGCAAGAGTGATTTTGTGAGGGGATCAAGCAAAAAGCAAGCATATTTGATCTTCCAACTAGGATTCAAGCTTGGTAAGTTGTTCTAAGATGTTCCTTGCTTTGTTTTATTGATTTGTATGGTTAGAAAAATCACTTCTTGTCCCTTCTTGTTGCTGGCTGAAATGGGTATAGTGTAGGGAAGGAGGTTTTGTTGTTAAACATAGTTAGGATATTATGAATCAAGGTAGTTTCAAGTGGTTTAGTGTTGTTTTGAAAAGTTTTTCATGGTTGAACTCCAAGAGGTATGGTTAAGCCAAGATCAAAACTGAACCCTAGGATTTTTTTTTCAAATTTTTTAGGCTACCATTGTGTTCAAAATGAAAAATGGTGTAGGGTAAACCTAAAGAACAAGTGTTGGAGGCCATAGAATCAAAGTTGTAATTTTTGGATTTTGAACCCTAATGGTTCGGCCAAGCTGAAACTAGAAGAGGAAGTTTTATTTTCTTAAATCCAAGTAGATATTTAGAATCTACATGAAAAATCATGTAGGAATGAGTTAAGAGAGAATTTTTAGGGTTTAAGGAAACAAACTCTAAAATTAAAGAACAAAGGTGGATGCTTTAAGGGACAAAGGTTGTCCTTAAGTTATGTTGTTGATTTTTATGAAGAATGGTTGATGATTCTTGCTGCCCTTTTTGTGGATTGCCATGTTAAGGTTTGGCATTTGTGGAAGCAAGAAAGAAGAACAAGAAAATCAAAGAGCATTGGATTAAGGTAGTAAGATTTAGTTAACCTTAATGTTGAGTGTTGCATTGACTGCTATGCAATTTCATGTGCTATTATGTGGTTGAACTAGATGATGATGATGATGATGATTGTGTAGCTATACTCCTTGCTTTATGTGCCTTGGCTATTGCATGTTAGAATGCTACATGTATGAGGTAAAGTAGTTCCATATTAATAGCAAAAGGTTGGAATGCTTGTAATTGATGCATATTAATGTTTTGGTTGATTGATCTTCTTACTGGGATTTCTTAAAATCCCATCCCCTAAATATAATCTAATATTTTAGGGCCTGAAACTCCTAAGAGGAAGCTGCAAATTGGAGGCTAAATCATGGTGTCACACCATAAAAATTCGTGGACTTTTGGTTATGTATAAATATTAATGGTTGGTGCTGTAATCTCTAAGCAGGACGTCAGTTTAGAGTCACATTTTATTAAGTTACCGAACAAATCTCTACATGAAATTTAGTATGCTTAGATTTGACATCGTGAACTTCAAATTGATAGGCAGCACATTAAAAATGGCCAACTACACGATTTTTAATGATTTTTCAAAGTTAAGGTTCAGAATCTGGAAAAAGAATTTTTGCCAAATGGACAGAGGTTAATTTCACAAAAACCTGACGCTCTTTCCAATGGAATTGGTTCATAAGATTATTTTTTCTTGAAAATGTATTCAAATAAATTTTTATAGAATTTTGTACCACTCCATTTTGATTTTTCTAGATTAAGTTATGAATTTTTGAAGTTGGGCCAGAAAACTATGAACAGTAAAAATCTGAAAATCAGCGTTTTTCATAAATTTTTGAGCCCAAGACCATCCAATGTGGTCTAAAATGATTTTGATTAAACCCTAATTGGATCAGATAGTAAGGTATGACACTTACAGATCTTATTTTTAGCTTTAAAACAAGTGGTAATTTATTAAATTTGGAGTTTTAGACAAAGAGATATGTTCTTCCAAAGTTGGGCATAAATCCTGAAAAATAAAAAAATGACCAAATAAACAGGACCACTTTGAATGAAATCTGGGATTGATGCATGAGATCTAGATACCAATGACTATTTTTCTCTAAAGAGCATGTCAAGAGCTTCTATAGAACTTGAAACCATCCTATTTTGATTTTTCTATAATTAGTTATGGATTTTCAAAGTGGGCAAAAATTTCAGTGAATAATGAATAGTAACTCAGAATCAAAATTAAAATTTTGAAACTTTCTCTTGCTCAAGACTTGAATAGTGGTTCTGAATGGTTCCAATTGTTATATAATTAAGTAATAAAGGAGGTGTGAGAATGACCCAAAGCTTCAAAGGCAATGCCATGCTTATTGTTGTCATATCCTATTAACTAAAAAATGAAAAATAGGGAACTTAAGATGAACCAAGGGCCAAGTAGTGTAGTAGAAATAGGACAAAATAACTTTTAAAGTGAAACTTAGGGAAAGACCGTTTGTCATTTTGAAAAGTTTCAATCCAAAAAGAGCAGAAGAGAAAATTATGCTCGAAATTCCTGAAAATTCCTAAAGTTCATGAAAAATATAATAAAGGGTTTGGAACAGGATTTGAGGCCTGAAAGATGCAAACAACATGAAAATAATTTAATTTAAATTTTTCTGTAATTTCAGGGAATTTTGGCTAGTTAGGAGAAAATTAGCCAAAATGAATTCTTTATAATATGTAAAGGCTTCAATAATTCATGAAAAAAATGAGAAAAATTATTTGAGAGGTTATTATAAATTTTAAAATTATCCCCAACCTCTGAAAGTGTAGAGATTAGCTTTAAAATATTTAAAGTCAAATTATATTAGAAAAAGGCTGATTTCAAGAAAAATTAAATAAAATGAGTTATAGGTCAAAATCAAATCTAAGAAAAATAGGAAAATCTCTCCTTATCAAAAGAAAGTAAAGTACTAGATTAGACAAGATCTACAAAACATTTAACCGATATTAAGAAATTATATAGTGCGAGAACCAAAAGCTTCGTGTCACACCCCAATTTTTAACCCTATTTTATCTCAATTGGAACCATTTTGGATCATTTCTTATGGCCTTAAGTTGGAAAAATTTGAACCTTAAATTTTTTTAAATTTTTTTTGAAATTTGGGTTACTATTCATTATAACCCTTATAAAGGCCAAATTTTAAAAATTCATAACTAATTCTAGAAAAATTGAAATAAGATGGTTCTAAGATCTATGGAAAGCTCTTAGCATGCTCATTGAAGAAAAAATACTTGTTGGTGACCAGAACTTATCCATCAATCCCATTTAGTTTAAAGTGGTATTGTTCATTTGGTTATTTTTTAATTTTTCAGGATCTATGCCCAACTTTAGAAGGGCATAATTTTCTGTACAAAACACCAAATTTAATAAAATGCCACTTGTTTTAAAGCTAAAAATATAATCTACAAGCTTGTCAAATTTCAACTCGAAATTCAACCAATTGTCCAAAATTTTGTTAGTCAAACTTATCCCTTAAAAAATCAACTTTTATCCCTTTTTTGCAATTCTTGCCTTTTTCTTTTCTTTTCCTTTCACATACCCTTTACAATCACATAACACATACCTAAACATGATTCCTTAATCATTACTCACATGTAAAACATACTTAATCATTACTACAATATTCCAACATAGTTCATAAATATACATAACAATACATAATGCATTATAAAACATAACTTTAATGGCATTAAGCTCAATCCTCTTCCAAAGTGAATTTCTTTCCTCTCTCCTTGCTTGACCCAACCCTTAGTTGGTGAATTATTTGAATACAAAAGAATGAGATTTCATAGAAATCTCAGTAGTAGAAATTACAATGATAATGTCAAACATGCAAGGTAAGTTACATATAGATTCATAAACATTCTATGTTGTGCAATTATTCTCACAATTCCCTAATAAATAACATATTAATGTATGTTGCCAAGGCGTACAATGCAATCAACTAATATGTAATTTTTATCAATCAATCTCAAACATAACATAGTGATTATTCAAGTAATCATATTATACAACAACCAAGCAAGTTAACATTATAAATTGTGAATTCCATGCTATCTCTTTTTAGTCCAAGATTCTCAGCCTCTTTGATTCCTTTGGGTTCTTCCTTGTTCCTTTGCACAATGCCTATCAATTCATGCATAAACACATTCCAAATTACTAATGATCCAAGCATAAACATTAATGCTCAACCTTGAATTCAATTAAAACCATTTTTCCTTGGTTTTTGACATAATTATTTCCTCTTTGTTTCCATCAATCTCTTGGCCCATTCCCATATAATTTTTCATGTAGAATCTAAATATTATATCAGATTTTACAAAATCAGATTCCTTCCCTTTCATTTCCTCTTTGTTTCCATCAATCTCTTGGCCCATTCCCATATAATTTTTCATGTAGAATCTAAATATTATATCAGATTTTACAAAATCAGATTCCTTCCCTTTCATTTCAGCTTGGCCGAATAGGATAATATTATTTTTCAAAATTTCTATTTTTGATTCCAATGATTTTAAACACTTTTCCTTTGTGTCTCCCCACACAAAAACACCTTTTAAACTCATTGGAATCATCAAGTTATATTGAAACAAACTCCTACCCCAAGAAACCATAGTGGCCAAATAGTATGTCTTGAAATCTCTAACTTGGTTTTTTTCGAAAAATCAATCCAAATACCATTTAAATATGATAATTCAAGCTTATATTCAAGGCTTCTATCCTTTCCCAACACATATTCAATTCAGCCAAAAATGGACAGCATCACAACCTTGAATTACAACTTGAATGTCTAACCATAACAAGCTTCAAACTTAAGCTCTATTAATCATTGATCAAAGCTTGGTGTCTCTCCCTTCAAAACACACAGTTAAAAGCTCTTCCTCCAAGTCAAGAATTCAGTTTGGCAGCACCTCCCCTATGCTTTTCTATTTTAGCCGAAAATATTCAAATGGAGGGGGTATTTATAGACGCTTTTGGCCAGCCTTCTATCTGTAATTATGGCCAAAAATTGGCCAACAAAATGGCCATGTGTTCCCCTAATTAAGCCTCTACTTTTCTGATTAGTCCAAGTGTCGTGATTCCAGAATATTCCACTAATATTTTGACTTAAATTGGGCTTAAATCTCTCTACTTATGGGCCTACTATTTTACATGAAACTATGAAGCCCAATCTGATCTAGAATGACCCAAGAAGATGGCCCCACTTAAAATATCAATTCCAAGCAATATTAAAGTTTGTTAGTTACTATTCACTTGTAACTTTTCATAATTATTCTAGGCCTCCAAAATTACATTTCTCTCTATGAAAAATCCTATTTTAATATGAGAATGCATTCTCAAAAGTTTTAGAAATTTTATCCACCTCTAGCTATTTATTTTGAATTTCTTCCGAATAAGGCTTTATCGGTAAGACTTTTGGAAATAAATTCTCTATAATTAATTTCTATACTTTTAGGACCTAAAATCAATTTTGTAAACTCAATCAAATATTTACATAATTATTTCATATTTTTTCTGGAATATTGAGGCCTCTACACATTTAAAATAATTAGTATTCACTCAATTATCACTATTTTTTCCCAAAAAACTCTCTTCTCAAGAAATTCTATAATAAGCTATTTTTATACTATTTCCACTTTCAGGGCCTCAATTGAGGTTCCAAAACCTCTAATTTTCCTTTTTACCATTTTTCAAGAATTTTCTAGAATTTTTCTCAAATTTTTTCATTTTGCCTTTCTTGGACTGATAATTTCAAAAATATTAGTCTATACCTTATCCAAATTTTATGTTATGCCTGGCTTTATCAGCCACTTTACCTTCCATATTAGCCCTCGACTTAATTTTTCATACCTATTGTCAGGGTTAGTTTTTCCTAATTTTTCTACATGGTTTGGCTCCAAAATAGGGGGAGGACATGGATGAAATATTATATTTTGTTAAGAGTTAAGCTTGGTTAATAAAAAATTGCTATCTTCACACATGTAGGATTATGTGTCCCTTGCTGTGGCATTAACATTGAATGACTAGGATACCACAAGATCATGAAGGAATTAAGATGAAGATAAGTGTGCATGGTAACGAGTAAATGGTAACTTAAGGAATTACCATAGGTAAATTTAAACTACTCTATAAATACCCCTTCCCCTGCCTTTAGGCCAAAATTTTTTCCCGTCTCAACAACAAGGGAGAGAGGAGAATTTTGGCCAAGTGAGGAGGAAGAAAGAGGAGAAAAAGATCAAACAAAACCTATGTGAAATTAAGTCCTAAGTCAAGTTAATAGCATGATTTTCCTTCTAGTTCATGATTCTCTATGAATTATTAGTTTTAAACATGGTTAGGATGGAAGTTAAAGGCTAGAAACCCTAAGGTTTGGTGCTATCCAATTGATGCAAGATGAGATATGAATGATTTAAAGGTTGTATATGGATTGGACGATAGAAAGTAGTTGGATGATGATGTTTAAACTTTGTTGTTGAAAGGATTCCAACTTGCGAAACCTAAGGGTGCAATTCAGCTAAATCTTGTTCTTTAAGCTAGGATTTGATTTTTGTTAATTTGATGCTTCCAATGAGTTAAAGAGGTAAAATTATGTAGGGATATGTGGAGAACATGTGTTTAGAAGCATAAAAATTAAAAATTAAATTCTTGAACTCAAATACATACCTCTCGGTCAAAGTTAGAAATTAGAGAAGGAGTCGGATTTTGATAAAACTAAGTTTGTATATGGATTCTACATGAAAAATCATGTAAGAAAAGCACGTGGAGCCAAGCTAAAGAAGATGATGCTAAAACCCAAAAATAAAAGCTAAAGAGTTATGGTTTAGGTTAAAGTGTTTAATGGGATTGTTTGAGTTGGTTTTGTTAGATTTAAGGTTTTGATGATGACAAAGTATAGTTAAGTTTCTATGCACACCATTTCTGATGACTGTTTATCAATAACCTATTAGATAATTATAATACTCGATCAAGTATTGGATAAATGGCTAAATCTCATTTAATATAGTTACTTTTGAATATTTATCGATCACATGATCGATAAACAACGTTTTTGATAAGCCGTCAAATAAATGGTAAATTTCTCTACAAACTGATAAGCATTTATTAATAACCTTATTGATAAATGAGATTTTTTATCACCTTTCAGATAAATGGTAAGTCTCAATCAACAATATTGTAACATCTAGACTTTTAGGCCTAAAAGTTCCAAAAATAGCCTGAATTAGATAGGCTATCAGACCCCTTTTTAGCAGAAGTCCCAAAGATGAGAAAGGAAGTCAAAGTAGTTTCAGGGACTAAACTGCAAAGTAAAAGTTTTAAGGGGCTAAAGTGTAATAAAGTTAGATGCTCCAGTAAAGTCTCGAAGGCCCAGAGAGAGAAAAGAGACTAGATATAGGCCAAAGGTTGAGTTAGAAGCCTCAAAGAGAGGATTATATGAAGTTAAGTCCAACCAGGGACTAAACTGTAAATTCTGAAAGTTATGACCAACAGAGGTAAAAGTGGAAGAGGGTACAGAAAATTCCAAGAAAATCCTAGAAAATTGGAAATAATATTCTAAGGCTCTTCTATGAAGAGAAAAGATGAAAATACCCCTGAGGCAGCTTCAACGGAATTTATGAGGTTATTACCGGTAAAAAGTATACCATGTGAGGTAATTATTTAAAATAGCAAGAGACTTCAAAAATGTATACAAAAATGAGGTTAAATGGTTGAAAGGTTGTACTAATTTATAAAATTAGTCCCGCAACCAAAAGGCCAGTAGAGTGGCTTTAAGAAATTAAAGAGCCGGTTTTGCCGATAAAAGGGCATTTTGGTAAATGAATTTTTATGCAAGGTTTAAAGGAAGTGTTATGGCCTAGGAAAATTCATAGATATTCTCTAAAATTAAAGGGAATTTATAAAGTAGACAGAATAATTTTCTGAACTCCGAAAAGCCATAAAGAAAGCCGGAGAAACGTGGGTCAAGTAAATTCGGAGGAAGCTTATGAAACAAGTTTGATCCAACGGTTAGGATCTAATCTCCCATCTCCTCCACCACTTTCATGACACTTGGCATCTTCTAGAAGGTTGAGGTAAGCATGATGTAATAAGATGATGCAATGATGATGCAAAAGTCCACTTGAACTTCCAAATTTGCCCTTACCCTTTCTATTAGCCACCAAGGGCATTTTGGTCCATTCAAGCCAACTTTTTTGGCTATAAATAGAGCCTCTTCCCCTTCATATTTTCAGCCAACATGAGTTTAAGAGGAAAACTCTGTCAAAATTTAGAGAGAAAAACGTAGGGGTGAAGGCCAAGAAGAAGGAACAAAGTTCAAGCTTCAAGATCAAGGTATGTGGTGGCTGTAGCATCTGATTTGATACATATTTCGAATTAGTTACTGTGCGTATCTGATTCTGAAATTTTGTATGCTTAAAGTACACTCTGTGAGCTTTAAATCCATGGGTAGAACACTCCATTTGGATATGTGTACGATTTATGGTGATTTTTCAAAGTTAGGGTTTGAAATCTGGAAACAGTGTTAAGCTTTTGGAAGGGTGTCGAATTCCGTACAATTATGGTACTGTTCGGCGTAGAATTGGTTCCTGAAACTATTTTTCCTTCAAATTTAACTTAATTATCTTTCAGTGAGACTTGGAAGCACTCAATTTGGATTTTTCTAGATTTCATTATGAATTTTGAAAGTTGATCAAAAATTCTGGAGATTCTGTGTGAACAGTACCCGCGAACCAAAATTTCCAGATTTGATCTTCTTGAATCTAAGGCCATCTAAAGTGATCCGAATTGATAAGAAATGGATCATAAGAATGGGAAATGATGATATTTATGTTAGAAAAGCTAGAAAGAAAACCCTAAGACTAAGAGAAAGGGTTGAGGTTCAAGAAAGCTAGTCTTGAACTTTATGTAATCTAATGGTCCTAATGGATTGTGTCATCATTATGGTTATGTTTAGGACCTTTGGAACATCCAAAAGGATGTTTAGTGATGTTGACCGAATGCCCACATGGTTGGAAAGTCAAGGGAGTCAAAGGAAAAGTAAGAGGAAAGCTTGAGGTGCAAGGTAGTGAACTTACCTATTGTCATTGCTTGATGTTGTATGCTTGTGTGTTGCCGTGTACATGTTATTGAATGTTATTGTGACATGTTTTAGCTGCTGTAATTGCTATTCATGATGAGTAGATTATGTCTCCATGGCCATGCATCAAGAAGTTAGCTTTGAGCATGCTAGTATGTCACTAATTAACAAGAGAATAAACAAGTTGCGTGTAGTGCATGAGCATCCATTTAGCATGATTAATATGGTATTGTTTGCTACTGAGATTCCCTCGAATCTCACCCCCTCCCTAACCAACCATTTAGGTCAATCAATGATGGGCACTAATGGCATGAGAAGCAAGGAGAAGAAGTGGAGAATTATTAATGCAAATGATTGATATGAATATTCAATGTATAATTCTCCTATGCTGTAAATTATGTTATGAATGCTATTACTTCAATGTATATGCTTAGGATGTTTATGGCATGAATGAAAGTATATGAGTATGAATGAGAAAGATTAAGCCCATGCTATGTATGTCAAAGAAATAAAAAGAATTAAAGTAAGGAGATATTAAGGGATAAAACGTAGGTCCTGAAGCAGTTAATTTCAAGCTTCAGTTCGACCTATCATATGAATGAGTTAAGCTACGGAATTTGGTACACTTATAATGCATATCCCAAGATTTAAAATGAGTGATAAATCACATCATTTGGATGTGTATACAATGAGATATGAATTTTCGAAGTTAAGGCGCAGAATCTGGAAAGTCCAGATTTTACCAAATGAATAGTAATCTTAATCCAATAAACTGTACGAATTGGGCAAGAATAAGTCTAATTGAGTATTTTTCCCTTAAAGAGCATTGAAAGAGCTTTCCGTAGAATTTTGGAATACCTCCATACGATTTTTCTAGAATTAGTTATGATTTTCCAAAGTTGGACCTGTAATTTGAAAACTGGACAGTGAACAGTAATATTCCGAAAATTAACGTCCAAATTGAAATTTTAAGTTTAAGACCATCCAAAGTGGTCTGGAATGGGTCTAAATGAATGCTAAGGTACTATATAAGTAAGGTGTGACATTTTTGGTATCAGAGCAGAGGTTCTGGCATAGGAAGAAGAGAACTACCTGCAAGAATTTAGAAAAGCCCAGTTCAGGTTAGAGCTAGTAGTGGAATACTAGCTAAGGTCCAACTAAGGTTATGGATTGGAGGTGAATGCTCTAGGGAAAATAAGTAATAAGGATCTTTAAATGAAGTTGGGGTCCTCTGTTAGAAAGGTACAGATAAAATAATGATAAGGAGTTATACGCAGAGGAAGGTAGCCACTGTGTAAAGATAAAGAGACTTCCCTCTAAAGAAAAGGGGATAATGACTTATAAGTCAAATAGAGGTATGAGTCTAAACCCTAGACGAAAAGGGTCAAGTGGCAACCTAAGCTAGATACAATTACTGTAGCCTTGATACAAGGTTAAGGCAGCACGATCAAAGTAGTTATCTTTGATTCCTAAATAGATATAAAAAGGTCAGAAGAGCTAAAGATTAATTTCTGCCACTGATAATCCCTGAGGATAAGGGAAAGCAAAAGTGCTAATGGCCTAGAGTTGTGAGCCAGACCCTTCCTTTATTGCTTGAAAGGAAGTAGTTGACTTAGTTGGGGATTACAGTGAGGCTAGGACATGGAAGTCCTTCAGGCAGCAGTTAAGGTTACGATAAACAAAGCTAAGTAAAACTAGCAGAAGTAAGAGAAGGTATGTTTTGTCATGATGAACCAAAGAAAATGGTGGCGAATAAGAATTCTGGTCATGACGAATAGAGATAGTGACTCTCAGATGCTGAGGTGGTATCTTGGCACGACTTGATGGACTATGAGGTCCCTGAGAGTAAGACTGATAGAGCTCAGAGAGAGGGTTGTAGCCACTATTTAAAAGCTATCAGATTCCCCCTCAAGAGGAAGAGTAATGATGAGTTGAACAAGATAGTTAGGGGTTGAGTCTGTACACCGTTAAGAGGGTGTAGTGGCCACTTAAGCTAAGCAAGCTCTTAAAGCCTCGTTAGAGATGGGGCACTATGATAGAGTACCTATCTCAAGTCCCTAAATAGATAAATAGGAACTTGGAGGTAGCGAAGTCAAGCTAGAAAACCCTAGTGGAATTCTTAGGGATTAAAAAGAAGAGAAAGAGATAAGAATGAGACAGATAGCCATGCGGGGAACTAGCATTATGAGATTGGCATGTTCCCGATGATGTTAAGAGATACTCAGTCACGTGGGGTTAGGTTGAGAGGCACCCTTTCCAAGGGATAAGTTCTTGGCCAGGAATCTTCCTAGAGAAAATAGGAATTGGTCCTCCAGGTTAGAATTGATGTTACTCAAGATGGAGCAAAATGCCCTATTCGAGCAGGAAAGGGAAGCAGCCGAGGCAAGGCAAGTGGAGTTGACCTTACCTAATGGAAGTATGACAAGCCAAGAATAAAGCTAGGGTTCAATGTCCTTAACCTTAGTAGAGAAGGGCAAATAGAAAGAAAAAGAACCTCAAAAGTCCTCTCCCTATAACTTCCAGAAGCAACTGCGAACAGAGAAAGAGGCTCCCTCTTGTAGGGATAAGATGTCCAGTTGGCATGCTACGGACATAGCAACCAGTAAGAGCTTACACTCCTTGCATTAAAATGTCAGACATTATGCATGTTAGAGTATGCTCGTACTGAAAAAGTAAAGTAGAGAAAAGAGAAGTTGCATAAGTCCTCTCTTTGTACCGTTCTAAAGTAGTAAGAGACGGTAAGAGCAGCTGGAGGAGTAAGAGAACTCCTAAGACAGATTGGCTTAGGCACCTAAAGAGACAAATAGGTGGCCTGGGGAATTGACAGGAGGTTTAAGAAATGGTATTGGTTCTTGGAACAGTTTTTGGGGAATTATTAGTATGGTGACCAACTGAGTGGAGATGACTTCACTTAGTCCTATGGTCTAAGTCTCCCAGAGACTGGTACCTATTTGGGAAGATGAAGACCATGGACAAGTTGAGGATGTGGAAACCTCCTTCAGTTGTAAACCAGTACTGAGAGAGTACCCATGATTTCCTTCCAGATAACCTTATCATTAATTAAGCTGGATTCAATTTCCTTCCGATTAATAGAGGAAAGCCAAAGTTAGAGGAGTTGGAGCCATAAGACCTAGAAAAAGAGACATTCAGGCTAGCTCTAGATACAGGAAGAACCCTTGTGACACAGAGACAGACTGAGTATTGACAGGTAAATCCTTAAGATAAGGAGAGAGACAAGAATGTAAGCTGAACAGATATGACTAAAGATAGAATAAGAAGGGCCTAAGACAGCAAGGTACTAGGGTTCGCACCTATCAGCACTATTCAGGTAAGCGTGCTTAGGCGAAAGTAACCCAAAGATAAGTAATTGTTGGGAAGTTCTTGTAGAGGTCCTGACTAACGTGTAAGCAGAGTATTGGTTCAAGCAAAGCCCGGTGTGAGAGAAAACCTAATTAGAAAAGTAACCGGTGACTAGGGTTGGTCCAATTGAGGTTACGATATTGAGGTGTTTTCTTTAAGGGAAATAGATATAGAAGAGAAGTAAGGAATGACAAAGAGTAACTGAGAGAGAGATAGGTAGTCACTGCTATGAGACTCCCCCTCAGGACAGGAATGGTTGGGCTAAGAGAGCTTGACCAGGGAATGAGTCAAAGTTGTAAGACGCCTCTTGAGGGTAATGGCTAAGAGTATGGTAAGCCAATAAAGAATAGGAGTCTAGACCCTAATAGGGAAGCAGGGTGACAACCTAAGCCTCGGGTAATTAGTTAAAGGTGCCTGACTGGAAGGTCACACAGCAGAGATGTTTTAATGATTAATGCCTGCTGTGTAATATGGTCACTTTATGATTAGCATTTGACCATAGAAACAAATGGTTAAGGATATAAGCCAGTCAGAGGTATAAGTCAATGCCCTAGTAAGGGAACTGAATATCAACCTGTACCTTAAGTAATCGATATGACCTCGATAGAGGCATGGTAACAGAATGAGATGTTTGAGGTTTGTTCAAATCCCTAATAGAGGTGCAAATTCCTAAGGGATAGTGAACCAAGAGGGACAGAGATTAGATGATAATAAATGAAAGGTCAATGATGACCTAGGTACCTAACCTAGATACCACATAGCAAGGTGATTAAATGTTCGCTGTGATGGATGAGGGTATGGTGATCAATACCTGACAATAAGAATAATTGGTCAAGAGGTAAAGAAAGTTAGAAAGAGTAAAGTGAGGCAAGATCCCTCTTGAGGATGGAGATGAAAGGAAATGAATAAGAACATGATAGTGGATGGTTGCGTTGGGAACTAATAGACAAAGAGAGATAAGTAAGTTCCTTGTGATACCTAGAGCTCGATGATGCTTAGATATATGATAATGTTAAGGACTAAAACGATATTCTTTTATGTCTCTAAGGTATCCAAGAGTGTGCAACCATGGCAATTAGGCCATTAAGGAATCTAAGAAATGAGATTCCTATAGATAGATGCCACTGCTTATAAGATTGAGTAATCTAGTAGAGAGGCTCCCTTTGATAGGGATATGGTATTTGAGGAATGTACCCTGGCCGAGATTGCATGAGGAAAGTCTTGACCATGAAGTACCTCTCTAAGATTGGGAAGTGGTTCTCTGGATCAGAGTGACGCTGCTCTAGTAAGAGTAAGCTATCCTCTGAAGGAATGAAATAGAAAGCAAGTGGTTGAGTTGACGATGCTCCAGTTAAAGCAATCTGTCCTCCCACAGGAAAAGCAGAAGTAGCCGAGATAAGGCGCAGGAGGACCTTACCCCAGAGAGAGAGTGAAACTGGTTAAGACAACAGAAGTGTGATATGCAAACAGATGCTCCTCGAGCTTAGTAGGGTACTACGGAATACTAAAGGATAATGAGAATGTGATGATATAAGTCCTCTCCTGATGCTGTCCAAACTATTAAGAGACAGCAAGGACTATAGAGTCCTAAGACAAGGCAGGTTGGCATTGATATAATAGCAAGTTAATGGGCTCTAGAGATGAGCCAGTGCCTTCGAAAGGCACAAAGAAAGGAAAGTGACTTAAGGAAGCTAAAACGAAGGGCTAAAGAAATAGGGAAAGGCTAAGAATTTCAGGAGTTGACAGAAAGGATTGAGCAATGCCTAAGAAGACAATACTGATATCTGTGATCAGTCTTGGGGAATAATCAGTCAAGTTACTAGCTGAGTGGAGGTGACTTATTTTATTACTCAACTCTATGGTCCAGAGTCTCCTAGAGATCCTAAGATGGCTCAGATGGATGATAGTATTCAGGGTCATAGTGGATCCTAAAGAGGCTTACGGTAGAGCGCAGTAGCTCTCGAGGTCATAGTAGACCAAGCCTAAGAGAAAGTAGCTGAGCCATAAGGGTAAGAGTACAGTACCTCTTTGGGAAGACAATGACCAGAGATGAGTTTAAGATACTGAAATCTCCTTCAGCGGTGGACTAATATAGAGAGAGTACCCTTGACTTGTCCCAGACATGTCTATTGTCGTTTAGACTAGGCTCAATTCTATTCTAGTCAATGAAGGAAAGAAAGGAGATATGCCCTTAAAGTAAAGAGGAATAGCAGGGTATACAGCAAAGAATGGATAAAGGCTGTATTAAGAGAACCCGAAATGCCATGGTATTATAAAATACCATGAAGACAGGCACACTATCATGGTATTATTGTGAAAGAATGAGCCTAAAGTATTAGAAGAATGTGAGTAGTGGTGACAAAATGCTTAAAAGCAAGGGCCATGCTCATCTGAATGACAGAAAAGTTTAGAACGACGAGTTATGTAAGTATGAAGCCCAGGGTGGAAACTCGGAAATGAGGTATAATGAAAAGTTGCAAAGGTCAGAGTTAAGTATAAGTAGGGATACTCCCCTCAGGTAACCTCTCATTAAGGGTAAGAATAGAGGTTTGACCCGAAATTTCGAGGACGAAATTTTTTTGAGAGGGGGAGAATTGTAACATCCAGACTTTTAGGCCTAGAAGTTCCAAAAATAGCCTGAATTAGATAGGCTATCAGACCCCTTTTTAGCAGAAGTCCCAAAGATGAGAAAGGAAGTCAAAGTAGTTTCAGGGACTAAACTGCAAAGTAAAAGTTTTAAGGGGCTAAAGTGTAATAAAGTTAGAGGCTCCAGTAAAGTCTCGAAGGCCCAGAGAGAGAAAAGAGACTAGATATAGGCCAAAGGTGAGTTAGAAGCCTCAAAGAGAGGATTATATGAAGTTAAGTCCAACCAGGGACTAAACTGTAAATTCTGAAAGTTATGACCAACAGGGTAAAAGTGGAAGAGGGTACAGAAAATTCCAAGAAAATCCTAGAAAATGGAAATAATATTCTAAGGCTCTTCTATGAAGAGAAAAGATGAAAATACCCCTGAGGCAGCTTCAACGGAATTTATGAGGTTATTACCGGTAAAAAGTATACCATGTGAGGTAATTATTTAAAATAGCAAGAGACCTCAAAAATGTATACAAAAATGAGGTTAAATGGTTGAAAGGTTGTACTAATTTATAAAATTAGTCCCGCAACCAAAAGGCCAGTAGAGTGGCTTTAAGAAATTAAAGAGCCGGTTTTGCCGATAAAAGGGCATTTTGGTAAATGAATTTTTATGCAAGGTTTAAAGGAAGTGTTATGGCCTAAGAAAATTCATAGATATTCTCTAAATTAAAGGGAATTTATAAAGCAGACAGAACAATTTTCTGAGCTCCGAAAGGCCATAAAGAAAGCCGGAGAAACGTGGGCCAAGTAAATTCGGAGGAAGCTTATGAAACAAGTTTGATCCAACGGTTAGGATCTAATCTCCCATCTCCTCCACCACTTTCATGACACTTGGCATCTTCTAGAAGGTTGAGGTAAGCATGATGTAATAAGATGATGCAATGATGATGCAAAAGTCCACTTGAACTTCCAAATTTGCCCTTACCCTTTCTATTAGCCACCAAGGGCATTTTGGTCCATTCAAGCCAACTTTTTTGGCTATAAATAGAGCCTCTTCCCCTTCATATTTTCAGCCAACATGAGTTTAAGAGGGGAAAACTCTGTCAAAATTTAGAGAGAAAAACGTAGGGGTGAAGGCCAAGAAGAAGGAACAAAGTTCAAGCTTCAAGATCAAGGTATGTGGTGGCTGTAGCATCTGATTTGATACATATTTCGAATTAGTTACTGTGGGTATCTGATTCTGAAATTTTGTATGCTTAAAGTACACTCTGTGAGCTTTAAATCCATGGGTAGAACACTCCATTTGGATATGTGTACGATTTATGGTGATTTTTCAAAGTTAGGGTTTGAAATCTGGAAACAGTGTTAAGCTTTTGGAAGGGTGTCGAATTCCGTACAATTATGGTACTGTTCGGCGTAGAATTGGTTCCTGAAACTATTTTTCCTTTAAATTTAACTTAATTATCTTTCAGTGAGACTTGGAACACTCAATTTGGATTTTTCTAGATTTCATTATGAATTGAAGTTGATCAAAAATTCTGGAGATTCTGCGTGAACAGTACCCGCGAACCAAAATTTCCAGATTTTGATCTTCTTGAATCTAAGGCCATCTAAAGTGATCCTAATTGATAAGAAATGGATCATAAGAATGGGAAATGATGAGATTTATGTTAGAAAAGCTAGAAAGAAAACCTAAGACTAAGAGAAAGGG